>NC_092032.1:20236414-20278914 GCF_042242105.1 Pempheris klunzingeri | reverse complement strand
ACCAGTCTGCTGGAAGATCTGAGAGTCTCCACTTCTGCTGCAAACCTGCCTGGATTTTAGTCATCAAGTCCAAATCACTGGTTTTTATAATATTTCAATGCACTTGTGTTTATTTATTAGAGTTCTTTTTGACATTTTGTTTCATTGTTTTTTGTTTTTGCCGCTTTAATCCGGCCTGGAGGAGCACTTTGGGCTGCATGTTGTATGACAGGTAAATAAAGCTGCCTTCAGGTGAACGGACCTGCAGCTCGGTGCAATAAAAGTCAGGAATAACTTTTTAATACCTTCTGTAAAACAAAGAGGCAGCCGGAGTGACGAAGATAAAACATGTGTGTGTGTGTGTGTATTTACATCGCTCTGGTTCTTGTTGACCTCCATGGCGTGCTCCACCTCCGGCAGCGTTTTCATGCTGGTGTAGCTGGACTTCCCCTTGTCACGGTTAAACTTCTCCTTATAGAACTTCTGCAGAGACGCAAAGAGGGAGAGGAGGTGAGGAAGAGTGGAAAAGAGAAATTCACAGCATGACGCAGAAATAAATATTAAACTGAGTGAAGATTAACAGGCCTGCAGAACAAACCTGCTGCCTTCTGTTTTGAGTGTATAATGTAAGACATAATAGTTTTTTTTTCCTGAATTTATAGACGAGACGAGCAGAGATACTTAATGACATCTGTCCAAATTAAAGTCAGTGAGTGTGCTACCAATTATAAACAATATACAGTAAGCCACGTACGACATCTGTTAGACAGTAGAAAAAGTTCCAGCTAAAGTGATAGTTTGGATTTTTTGAAGTGTGTTTGTTACTCTAATACAGCTCTCTTCAAAGCCACCAGACCCCACTGATAAAGACGGTAATTTTACCTCACAGAACAGAACAGCTGCTGCTCTAGCTGCTGTGACTCGTGTGACTCAACATGTTAATTTGGATCCAAACTAAACATTTAAAACTCCAAAATCACACAAGAGCACAAACAAACTAACTGATTGAGGCAGCAGGAGACAAGCAACATCCTGTGCACTGCACAGTAAAATGACTGTTTTTATCAATGGAGTTTGGAAGCATGTTAGAAAGGACTGTCTGATGGGAATGTAAAGTGTTAACACTGTTTGTTTTAACCTTTTATAACCTCCAGAGCATATCTTTACATTTGTACATGCTGTAGTGCCATTTGGAGCATTTTAATTTGCTATACATCAATACAACCCTTATATATATTTATAATATGTATAGAATATGTCCAGACTAACTAAATAGATTGTTAAAAAGTGCAATAAACCATAAAAAAAACACATTTTTCTAAATACAGAAACGTCATAGCTGTGTCCCTTAAAATTGTAAATGTAAAAAAGTTGCACAAAATCCACCTGCGGTCTGGATGCTAATGTTTTTGTTGTGTGCCTTTATACTGGATTTCTGCAAACACATAACTAACTGCAACTCCTCAGGTTTTATATGCAAAAAGAAGTATTATTCCTGTCGGAAATATATTTAGGGGTCTACAATCGGTTTTCCTGCTCCCGTCCACAGCAGTACGTTGTTTAGCGTCTGTGCCGGGACTCCTACTGTACAACCAAAACATCCGAACTATCCCTTTAAAAGGATGCAATGTTTAATTTAATGGTATTAGAATCATGACACTGACGTTATATGTGGTCCTGCAGTAACTCACACTTTGGTAACAACATCACACAATACTCCTCCCTCACGTCTTCAGGCTGAGATCACTGTTATCGGAACAGGGTTTTACAGACAGTCTGTTGTCGAGGTGGTCTGCGTTATACGCTCCAGTTAGCGTTACATTGCTCGGTCAACAGATATGAAACCAGAGAGCATCAGGCCGGTGCCCCACTTTACCTCATGCTTTGATTTTCAGCCCTCTGGGCCGGCTGACACCAAACAATAACCCAGAACACTGTTTACCAGACTGTTATATCACGTGATAACACCTCTGAAGCTGCTTCACGGCAAAAGTAACGACATATTTTATGTTATTTTGTTATAAAACAGGTCAGTTTACATTTTATGGTCTCAATAGTTAATAGTTAAAGCAGGAATGTCATTAAAGGCATCAGGGATTAATGGATATATCATGAAGTTTAAAGAATCTGCTACATAAAAGCAGCTCTAAATCTCAGTTTGAGCACATTTCCTTTTTCCCCTTTATTATCTAATATTATTTTTTGCTCTTGGTGGACACCAAAGGTATTCACAGTAATAATGTAGGTCATCAGAGGCAGGTCATTATCATATAACCTGCTCCTTTGTGGTGAGAGATTCCTAAAGTTTTACTAAATGTTCTCCAGGTAGAAATCAGACAGGCCATTCGTACAGAAACGTCTTCCTCTGATGACTGAACAGACGTTATCTTCAGTATCTCTATGCCTGACATATTTACTATAGACATGTTGAACCCATCTGTAAATCCCTGTGTTCTTTTAGTGCCCTGGATATCAGGACGGTTTTACTTGCTTTCAGTCAGATGTCTTTCTTGATACATGTCATACAGCACGCTGCATGAACTTTGACCTGTCTTTGTTCGGGAGTTTATTCGCCTCATCAGGACCAGGTCGACTCTCTGGAAGCTCTATAAACTCAAATTACAGAGAAATAAGATGATCGACATCTGTGAGTCTTCAGAGGCGTCGGTTTTTGACAGTGATCCTGTGAAAGGTGTGTGTGTGTGTGTGTGTGTGTGTGTGTGGACAGTGGGTCAGTGTCTGTGTCCTCAGGCGGTGGAGCACAAAGCAGCTGCTCTCTGTGTTCACGCCTCAATGGACAAACTGATACTAACACACTCCCTACATCTGTGTGTGTGTGTGTGTGTGTGTGTGTGTGTGTGTTAAACTGAGAGCATTATGTCGGGTGGATTATAATCCAACCGTTGTGACATTTGTGTAAACATGTTCACTCGTAATGTACTTTTAAAATGAACAAACGCAGAATATTTTGGCCTCAGTAAGAATAAATCCCATATTTATCCTATAACTTAAAGGTCCAGTTTGAAGCTATTAAACTCTTTGCGTATACTAGTTTTCTACATCATGTCACAGGGAGACGTTGGACTCACGTCGCTCTGCGTCCTGCTCAGCTCTTTAGCGAACACAGTCTCGACGGTCTGGGGCATCTGGGCGTACAGACTGCAGCCAGCTTCCTTCTTGCCCTCCTCCCTGTACGCTTTCTGCAGCACAAAACAACACGTCACTTTTTACAGCACGCAAACCTCGTTCTTTACAGGAGGCAGTGCAGTAACATGTTGGCGTCCCGGCTGCTGGAGTGCTAATGGGACGATAAAGCATAGATTTTCAAATAAATAACTTATTAATTATGATTAGAAAAACACCAATTTCCTCACTGGGAAAAAAGTCGGACCTCGATCTCATGCCAGGGGTTTACTGTTACTGCAATTACATTTCCCAAAGATGAAAACAGGGCGGACTGTTTAAATACTTCAGCATGGAGCCGTTTGTGAGGTTTGCAGATTTGAAGCCAGACGATGGATCCAACAACAAACAGTCCACTTTAATCCACAGAGTTTGGCTGATTTTTGCTTCAGATTCTTTTGTTTTGTTTCTTCTGTCTTTTAACAAACTGGATCAACATGTTGGAAGCTTTAGCTGATGTATGTAAATATGTAAATATGTTACTGAGCAAACACAACGTCACTGGGTTTGTACCTCGCTGTGCAGCTGACTCTGCTCCTTGGCATGTTGAGTGTCTTTGGTCTCGGGCAGCAGAGAATACAGACAGTTAACCAGCTCCTTCTTCCCCGCCTCCTTGTATTTACTCTGGGAATAAAAACCAGTGAGGACAGCATTAGATCAACAGCTGCACAGTGACTCTGTGTGCACAGAAACCAGCAACACAGCACCACCGAACCACTCACTGCTGTCAGCTAGTGTCCCTTTGTGCTGTCGAATGTGTTACATGATGTTGTTTGTTCTGTAATCAGGGATATTAGGAGCAGACGCAAAGACGTTAAAGGTTTACTAACAGGCAAATGTAGCAGGTATGTATTGAAGTTAAGGGTTGGAGTAAGAGATAATGGCCGACACGGTGTCCGTTATCAGGGATTAAGGTCCATTAAATCCTGATTATTGGCACCTTGAAGGACTTTATCCTGCTTATAACGTGGCCACTGGACAAAATAAAAAATTAAGACCATTAGTTAATATTTTTGTGCATTTTCCAAAACCTGAACCTTTTCACAAAGTCAGCTTCCCTGGAAATGCCTGAGGGTTTGACTAATACCTGGAACAGTCATTACTATCCCAAAGAAACGTTCACCACTCCAGTTAATAGGACAAACCTTAGATATGACTCCCTCCCAATATAACCTGACAGCTCGTTTAACAAGACTAGCTAGCTAACCAGCCAGCTAACTGTCCCCCAAATCAATATCGAGATTACACCTCCACGTGTAACGTTACTGTCGCAGCGAGCTGAACAGCCAATGGGATGTGAGTTCAAGGTGGGGGGGGAGGGGGTTACTCATTTAACAAAGCCAGCACAATAGCTGGGTGTCCATTATCACATTACTCATGGTAAAACAGAACATAAACATGTTTGCTGATGACATAAAACTGTATAATATAAAACTAATTCTGACAAACACAGATAATCTGATAACTCATTCAAGACCCTGTCATAACATTTTAAGACTGGAACGACCTGCAGGCACTTTGTGAAAGAGCGCTTGATAAACACTGAGTGTGTGTATTATGTCTAGTGAATGTATAAAGTACTGAGAAAGTGTCTGAACTCCAACCGCATGCTGAGAGCTCGACACATGAGTTGGACGAAGTTTCACTTAAATTCTGCTCATCAACTGCTGAATCTCTTGATTAATTATTCATCTGGACTGTTAGAAAAAAAAAAAAAAAAGCACAAACTGACTATCTGAGGCAAACACACACTAAAATATTCACAGTAATACACAGAGTGAGTGTTTCCCACCTCGCTGTGCGTCTCAGCCATCTCTTTGACGAACTGAGTCTCCAGAGTCTCAGGCAGCAGCGAGTACAAGGTGTTGGGAAGATCCTCTTTGTCCTTCTTGTACTTTGTCTATGTGAGCAATAAAACACACACAGTATGAATATATGAAGGCATACATACATTTTTTATTGTTATTTCCACTCCTGAAAGCAGAACCTGATGAAAACACAGACTATTTAAAGGAAAATACACACACACACACACACACACTCACCTCACTCTGAACTTCAGAGATCTGCTTAACAAACTCAGTCTCTTTGGTTTCCGGCATCTGGTGGAAAACACTGCTGCTGATCTCCTGTTTGCCTTTCTGCTTGTACTTATTCTGCAACACACACACCAGGAGGGGAAGATGAACCAGTATAATCCAGAGAAAAGTTTCCGCTGGTCAAACATGTGTGTCTGTGTGTGTGTGTGTGTGTGTGTGTGTGTGTGTGTGATCACACCCACCTCACTCTGGAGCTCCATGGCAGCTTTAGCCAACTTCATCTCTTCTGTCTCGGGCAGCGCAGAGTACAGGTTGGTGCTCAGCTCTTTCTTACCTTCCTCCCTGTACTTCACCTGGAGAGGAGAGGGGAGGGGAGGGGAGGCGGGGGAGACACACGAGATAATAACACTAAAACTGAGTGTCACCAATTGTTTCGACGCCCTCAAGCAGTCCGCCGACCGATGCAAGAAATACAAAGCTGTCCAGCTGCTGCCTCTGAGGACCTAAATGTCCTGTAGCGTCCCACTGAGTGACTGTTTGTCTACCTGACTCTGCAGCTCAGTCGCCTCTTTAGCGTGGAGCGTCTCCAGAGTTTCGGGCAGCTGGTGGTACAGGCAGCTGGTCGCCTCCTTCCTGCTCGCCTCCTTGTACCTGGCCTGAGGAAAGCATCCTGTTAGCCACCTCTGTCTCAGCTCACAGTCAGAAATGTGAGCTAGCAGGTCTCAGCCAGTGCTGCTGCTGCTGCTGAGACGTTTGCGTCTCTACAAGAGGACAAAAATATCATTCAACTATATTGTGGTAGTATTTTGGTTTGGATGTGTCTGGTGTGGAGGATTTATATACTTTACAGAAAATATTTCAATACATTTCAATAAAAAATGCTCATTTCTTCGCAGTGTGGCTGTTGCTCTCCACCTCTCAGCAAACAGCCTTGATCTCTGCATTCATTTGTGGTTTCACTGATGACAGTTCGAGGATTTCTGGGACTGTGTGAATGTGAGACTGACCTGATAACTTTTAACTGTGATGCATTCGACAGTTAAGGTGTTTTAGGGGGCACAGAGGAGTCTCAGGGCTGTTTCCTCACAGCCTCACAAAGAAGAAACAAACAGGTCACAGTAGCTGCTGCTCTCCTCACCTCGCTCTGCAGCTCCGAGACACTTTTAGCAAACTGAGTCTCGGCGGTTTGAGGCAGCTGAGAGTAGAAGCTCTGAGAGAGGCTCTTCATCCCGTCCTCCTTGTATTTACTCTGAACAGAGGGGGGGAAGCATCTGTTAACACCCTCATGTGCACCTATTATTACATCATCGCAACTGCACGCTCTCCTCACCTCGCTCTGCAGGTCGGACATCTTGGCGGCGAGCTGCGTCTCAGCCGTCTGCGGCAGCTGAGCGTACAGACTGGACGACATCGACTTCTTCCCGCTCTGCTTGTACTTGTTCTGTGGGACCAAAGGTGAGTTCAGACACAGTCTCTGCTGTTTTAGCTCACTGCGAGCGAATGCAGACTACTGGAGACCAGAACCACCTCCTGCAGCGTTCCACTGCATCAGGTGTCTTTTTAATGCAAAAACTAAATTACACCAGATCAGCATCATTCCTCAGAGTTTCACTTCAACCATCAGAAAAATTACTTTAATCAATTAATCAATTATAGTTGTCTCCACCAAGGGTGTGTGTGTGTGTGTGTGTGTGTGTCCGCAGCTAATCTCTCAAACTACTGGACCAAACAGTACCAGTTAAACAGTTTTTATCGCCTGCTTCTCTCCATCATTGACTCCTCACTCCTCACAGAAAAGCTTGGTCTGGTTTTGAACTGGAGCCCCTGCAGACCGTATGTTATATGTTACGATCTGGTAAAGTTATGGTTGGTATGACATGTAAAGAATCCCAGTTTCTGTTGCCTTTGCCGCCATCTTGAGTTGTGTTCAAGTCGGTTCTCTGTGTTGAAGTGTGTTTCCCAGCAGTGAGTTGGGTTTAAGTTAGATTATGGTTAGGTTATATTTATGGTAGGTTAGGGTTAGGTTTAGGGCAGGTTAGGTTATATTTATGGTAGGTTAGGGTTAGGTTTAGGGTAGGTTAGGTTATATTTATGGTAGGTTAAGGTTAGGTTTAGGGCAGGTTAGGTTATATTTATGGTAGTTTTAGGGTAGGTTAGGTTATATTTATGGTAGGTTAAGGTTAGGTTTAGGGCAGGTTAGGTTATATTTATGGTAGGTTAAGGTTAGGTTTAGGGCAGGTTAGGTTATATTTATGGTAGTTTTAGGGCAGGTTAGGTTATATTTATGGTAGGTTAAGGTTAGGTTTAGGGCAGGTTAGGTTATATTTATGGTAGGTTAAGGTTAGGTTTAGGGCAGGTTAGGTTATATTTATGGTAGTTTTAGGGAAGGTTTAGGGTAGGTTAGGTTATATTTATGGTAGGTTAGGGTTAGGTTTGGGGTAGGTTAGGTTATATTTATGGTAGGTTATGGTTATGGTTAGGTTAGGTTACGGTTCCATCTGCACTCCACTTACTGCACCTTTCTTGTAGAATTTGAGGATTTGCTGTTTTTATCTTTATCAAATATTTTTGGGCTGTTTTGCCTGCTACACCAGCAGAGTAAGCTGCCAGAAGAAAAAGATTTAAACTGACAGTGCTAATGTCTTAATAATGGCTGCAGAACACCTCACATCCGTCACTACCCACACACATCCACGTGAACACCACTGATGCTACTGACAACTATAAATAACTTCTTTACTGGTATTTCATGTCTTTTTCATTGTTGTCGTCAAGGCCTAAGGGCCAGGTTACAACATTACATAAACACTTGTGTTGCTGAGTGAGATAATGTTGCTGCACCATCTACTATCGGAGATATTCATTTAACAAAGTGTCTTCAAAGTGCATAAACATTATTCATTCATTCTTTGCACTCACTTAGAGCTCCTCACTGCCTGAAATATGCAAGACGATGGGTGAGCAGAGTGCAGGCAAGACAAGAGGTCAGGACGGTTCATCTCAACCGCTGCACGACTAACTGAGCATGTGAGTAAGTCGGTGTGTAACAAATGTGTGCACCTCGCTCTGCAGCTCAGTAACGTCTTTAACGTGCTGCGTCTCCAGAGTCTCAGGCAGCTGATGGTACAGGGAACTGCTGGCTTCCTTCTTTCCTGCTTCCTTGTACTTAACCTGCAGGTCAAAAAACAATGTTTGATATTTATTCATCTATTTGTGTCATGATCACAATTTTTTTACACATTTTAAGGATAACTTTCAACTTGGGTGCTATTTTTTTTAACTTATTTTGGGTGCAAAATGATGGGTAAGTACAAAAACATTTGGAATTGGTCCAGTAGATCGCCTGTGGCGGCAAAAATATTTATCTGAGCGTAAAAGTGGGACGGGCAGGAGTTGCATTTCTTTCTATATATTCGTAATTTTTTTTCAAAATGGAAAAAACTGACGGATAAATATTTTTTTATTATCAAATTAAAATCATATATCTCCGGTTTTACACAGTCTATAAACGTCAAACAAAAAGTGGGAGAGAGTTTCAAATCTGCACTTTCGAGTGAAGTTGACAGACGACCTTGTTTTTTTGTTACGGCGTTTTGAAAACGCCACGTGATCTGATCAGGCCGGTGTGATCGCAGACCTCTAAGGGTTAAAGCCACCAGACTCCATTGACAAAAGCAGTAATTTTACATGGCAGTTGCTGGTCCACCACTGTCTTGATCAGTTAGTATGCTTGTGTTATCGTGTGACTTTGGCTTTTTAAAGGCTTAGTTCGGATCCAAAACAATATTTGTGTAACACACAATAACACAAACAAACCATTCAATAGAGGCTGTGGTGGACCGGACTCTCCTGTGTACTGCTACGTAAATTTAATGCCTTTGTGAATGGAGTTTGGTGTGTTTGAAAAGGATACAGAAAAACAGGGCCCAGGTTTTAAAATACCAGAGTTACCCTTTAACAGCTTCTCCTTTACAACAAACACCACATTATGAGAGATTGCAACATGCCTGCAAATGTTTTTAATGCATGTCCACCATCCTTGTTGAGGCTGACAACGCTGGCTTTCATTCAGGATTGTTTAATTGCCTTGAAAAGCTTTTAGCACTTTTACCACATGAAAATAAAGACTAATATCGTTGCTATTGTGTGTTGTAGACATCAGACTCAAGTAAAAACCAAAACCCAGGAGCTGAAGGTGAAGAGGGAGAGAGGGAGAGAGAGGGGGAGAGAGGGGGAGGCATCCAGCAGCTCTAAAAGTGTTCCTGATAACGAGACCAGAATAGACCAGTGGTCAGTTTATCTGCCGTGTGTGAACATGTTGGAGCGCCTGAGATGCAGCGCACACACCTCAGCTTGACTCTGAGGACACTGCAGTGACGTGCAGACTTTCCTTAACCATCGAGGGCGCTGTAACAAGTTCGCTCGGTGTGTGACTGGTGTTTATCTTACTGTTGGGACTACGTTTCTCTTATGTGGACAAAAATACAGCTCCAGGATACTGACAGTCTTGTGAGCTGCAGGTTTACTTTACAGGGATCAGCTTCTGTCCCAGGATGGACGGCGAGTGCCCGAACATGTGGAAGCGTGAACAGATTTGTGTGTCCCCACGATAAAAGGGAGTGTTTCCCACCTGGCTGTGCGTCTCAGCCATCTCTTTAACAAACTGGGTCTCCAGAGTCTCAGGCAGCAGCGAGTACAAGGTGTTGGGCAGATCCTCTTTGTCCCTCTTGTACTTTGTCTTGACACAAAAAAAAGAAATAGAGGATGAATGATGAGAACAGCATTACAGATTAAGTATTTATTTCATAAGAGGTGTCTAAATTTGAATATTTAACAAGAATTAAGACAGTGGCTTTAAAATCCCCTTACAGAAATGATTATTTATCCTTTTTTGGAAACAAAGTAGTTCTATTGCCTTTGAATAAAACTTTCACTGACTCTTAACTGCAGTTATTATGATTAATTGTGTAAAATGAGTTTCAGTGAAAATGTATTCTCAAAGCTCATCTGTGGCTGCATTCATTAGAAAAGCCAACACTATAAATTCCTGCTGGGGCTGTGCCTGCACGAGGCGTTCAGGGTCCTCACCTCGCTCTGTATCTCTGACATCTGCTTGGCGAACTGGGTCTCTGCCGTCTCAGGGAGGAGTGAGTACAAGTTCTTGCTGATCTCCTTCCTCCCCTCTTCTTTATACTTCACCTAACGAAGAGCGAACAGAGGTGACGTCATCAAATCTGCCCCCGAGATTTATTCACTCGGGCCGTTTTTCCTCACCTCGCTGTAAATGTCTCCCCGCTCTTTGGCCAGCTGTGTCTCTGTGGTCTCCGGCAGCTGGTGATACAGGGAGCCGCTCGCCTCCTTCCTGCTGTCCTGCTTGTATTTCACCTTCACGGAGAGGGCATTCACATTTTAGCTAATTCTAGTCGATTAAAAGAAAACCTGGGTATATTGGTGATTTGCTTCTGACATAGAAGCCGTATGATCTGTATTTTTTCTTTCTGTCAACCCCCCTCATCAGTATGATATTATTAAGTACTCATATTATAGGAAATATAAGTACTCATGGTCGTACTACAGTGGTAGTATACAAACTGTGGTAATGGTGCATCCCTGACTCTAAAGCCAGCGACCAACCAGACCAGGCTGTTGGACACAGCAACACTGCGTTCAGGCCTGCACCTGAACGCATCACGCTGTATGGGCACACACCTGACTCTGCAGCTGTGAGGCCTCTTTAGCACGGAGAGTGTCCAGAGTCTCCGGGAGCTTCGCGTACAGACAGCTGGACGCCTCTTTCTTCCCCGCCTCTCTGTATTTGCTCTAGGAAATGGCACAAAGGGGGCACATTGCATCGGATGTAACGAGTAAAACGAGTAAATGAGTCGTTATCTCATCGTACCTCACTCTGTATTTCAGACACAGCTTTGGCAAACTGGATGTGGTTGGTGTCTGGCAGCTGGGAGTAAACGCTCAGCGCCTGGCTCCTCCTCCCGCTCTCCTTGTACTTGTTCTGGAGACAACAGAACATGTTCAGTCGGACGTTTCATCAAAGTCATCTACAGACGCTAACTTCTTCCCTTCTAGTCCGTTCTGGGCTGTTTTTGGTGTTTCCTCTTTGAGGTTAAGGATGTTTGATAGCGATCAAAGCTGCTGCTCCTCGTCTCCCTGAGACCCAACAACAGGTTCAGCTGCACTTTGGGTCGGAGCAGAAGACAGAAGAAGAATCCCTCTGTGTGATTTTATTTCTCAAAGAGTTTATAATTATAAATTTATATAATAAAATGCTTCTAATGCAGGAAAAAAAAACCCACAGACATCAAACTGCACACAGAGTACAGGATCCATAAAAACACTCCACGCTCTCAAACACTGTACTTCAGTACTTCAGCGCTTCCATTTCTTTTTTGCTGCTTCAGATCATTAATACTAAATATCATCAATGACTAAAATATGATATATTATTATAGATTAAACTACCCAGCACGTTATAAATCCATTAACATGAGTTCTGCCTTTACCAGCTGCAACACTCTTAATGCCTACATCAAGTGAATGCATCACTAATAATCTGATACCATTTATGCATAATGAGGAGTTATTAGTATATTTTGATGTTCATACTTTATTGTTGCTTAGTTTACATGAACTTAAACAACATAAAAGCCGTAATCTGATCTGCCTCTTTGCTATAAAAGCTAAAGTGCTTGTTTCTGATGTTTGTCAAATCAAACTAGATGCAACGTGCAACTATTCACATCCAGGCGGACGTTGGAAAGAGTGTATTTTATAATATTTGTATTTCACTCAGTCTTGAAGATAAAAATATATATATTTAACAGCTGGTCTGTCACAGGACTGTGTGTGTGTGTGTGTGTGTGTGTGTGTGTGTGCTGTACCTCGCTCTGTAGCTCTGTCATCTCTCGAGCAAACTGTGTCTCCGAGGTTTCGGCGAGCTGAGAGTACAGAGAAGACGTCATCTCCTTCCTCCCGTCATCTTTGTACTTTATCTGTCAAGAAGAAAAAAAACCTTGATTGATCTCCACTAAAAAAAGACAAAATACTGTATAATCACTCTAATTTATGAGGGACTCCTAGAATATGTTTGAAAAGAGAAGAAGCTGGTTTTGGATATTAATTTGACTGTTTAGAACAGATAGAGAATAATTATCCATATTGATATTTTTCACTGCAGACACAGAGATTTAGATTGTGGCTCTCTGTTTATTGCATCATGTGTTTCTACTTCATCATCTCCATCACGTTTGCAGGTTGTTTAAACTCCCAGCTAACTCCACCAATACAGATGAGTGAGGAAATATGTCGGCATTTGGGTGAAACAACCCTTTAAC
Organism: Pempheris klunzingeri; assembly: GCF_042242105.1. Taxonomy (NCBI): domain Eukaryota; kingdom Metazoa; phylum Chordata; class Actinopteri; order Acropomatiformes; family Pempheridae; genus Pempheris; species Pempheris klunzingeri. The sequence goes on along the minus strand of NC_092032.1, from coordinate 20,266,364 downwards.
CAACCAAACAGCGAGTCCAGTCCTGCTTTTCTTGGTTTAAACTCCTTTAAAAGTAAGTACAGCAGATGTGGATTTGGTGTTTGGAGACCTGGGAACTATGACGAATGAATTCAATTTCAATTCAGTTTTTTAATAAATTAACGTGTATTTGAATTATTGAACAAAAGAACAATTCTATTTCTGTTTCTAGTCAAATTGATTACCATGAATTAACTAAATTCATTATTTCTGTACTTAACTTATTAAAGTTGTTATTTTGTTTAGATCATTTTGAGTCTTTTTTTAGGTTTTGTAATATTGTATACTATTCAAATTCTATTTTATTCTATCTTAATTTAATTTAATTTAGATGCTTGGCAGTGTTTTATCCAGAACTTTTATGCTAACAAAGCTGATTGAATGGAAAACATGAGCTGACTTGATGAGACTCACTTCACTCTGCAGTTCAGTCACTTCTTTGGCGCGTTTGGTCTCCAGAGTTTCAGGTAGTTTGGAGTAAAGAGAGGACGCCGTCTGCTGCTTCCCAGCCTGCTTGTACTTCACCTGACACACACACACACACACACACACACACACACACACACACACACACACACACACACACACAGTAGATGATCAGTTTTAAACACACCTCAGTCCTTCTTGAAACTTTTACTGCCGACTAAAACTAAAAAATGTACAACTACTATCTTCCTCTGACCACCGTTATCAGCCGTGCGTCCGATTGGCAGTTGCTCTGTGACATCATCACATTTATCAGCTTTCGACCAATAGAATTTCAGCCTCAGCCCGACGCAGAGGACACGTCTAAATATGGGATGCAGTGAATGTGTTTTAGTTCTTCGTGTCTGCTGGGAGGCGAAGAGTCAAACCCAGAGCTCCTTATCTCTCAGCTGTCTGTCTGCACTCTAACCAGCCCACACGCCGCTGGATCCTGTCTTCAGCAACACCGCCTGCGCCACACGGCCACCAAAACACACCGCGGCTATTAAAGGACCATTCCGCCGTTTTTTGTTTTGGTTTGAATGTATTCAAACGTACATTTTCTTCTTAAAGTACATGCTTTGTTGTTTTGTTGCTGTAATACATTGACAGGCCGTAACAGCTCTCACTATGTAGTATTATTTAATGCTGATTTCTATATGCTCATATTGTTGGCCTTAACCCTTTGAAGGTCTTCAGCACTTTCTAGTGTGTTATGATTTTTATTTTTAGCATATTTTATCAGTTTTTCATGCATATTGCTTATAATTTTGCAAGATGGTGAATTTTTCAGAGTTCTCAATTTTTTTCATGTATTTTTTGTGTATTTTAGACCATAAAATGATGCGCATCATGACAAAAACATGGCAATTTAAGGGTTAATTTTTTAAAAAACTAATTAAAATTTGATATGTATGATTAGGGCTGATGCTGGTCTAAAAAACTATTTAAAAAAAATTTTAAAAAAAGAAAGATTTTTAACATTTTTATGGCTTGTTTTTATGCATACACATTTATGTGTGTAAGGATCTTTAACGTGATTATTTCTGAGGACCTTCAAGGGGTTAATGTTAGTGGATTATAGTTTTGTTCATAATAATAAAAAAGGTAAATACTACTCTTTTGTTCCACACAGATAATGAATAGTGCACAGTCTGTGATTTTGGATCCAACAATAGTTTTTTCTGGAGCCTTCTCGCTTCTTTTTCATCTCTGCTGAGATGAACAGCGCTTTGAACTTGGCTCGTGTCGGAGCAGGAGTTTCCTGTGATCGTACGGCCTGTAGCATTTCAGAAGACAAAAAGAAAATTCACCCCCCGACTTCAAAGCTGTGCGTCAAAGTAACGAGTAACAGGAACCTTCGTAGAAATGTGATGGAGTCCAAAACTAATGAAGCACAGATACTCAAAACATTGGCTTAAGTACAGCTTCAAGTAAACGTACTTTGTTAGTGTCCACCGCTGGTTAAATGACACGGTTTCTTGCATACACTTTGAAGGAGTTCAGTATTGTCTCCCACCTTTCTTCAGATCTTGGAGCCTTGTTTTTTTGTTCTGTATTGTGCTACACTCCACTGGATTGAACTGTATTGTGAGCCGCCAGCATTTCAGCTTTCTAGCCTTCGTCTGTGGCCCTCCTCGACCTCACTTGTTTCAAAGACCATTTCTGCCCTCAGTCTAATCAAAGACGTTTCAGTCACACATACATATGTTTTTCTCTCAGCTGGAATTTAGTTTCAATCTGTTCCACATTTTTTTGTGTAAAAAAAGGGACGATTTCCTAAAAGTAATGTATCTAAAAATACTAATAAGAGTAACACAGAGGACAGTAACATCATATCCTGTGTTTGGATCAAGGCTTTAAACTCGTCTTTTAAGATCAACGTGGATTGAATCAGGGAAAAGATCAGGTCCCTGGATTCTCCTGGTAAAAAGAGCTCTCACCTGGCTGTGTGTCTCACCTGGCTGTGTGTCTCAGCCATCTCTTTGACAAACTGAGTCTCCAGAGTCTCGGGCAGCAGGGAGTACAAGGTGATGGGCAGATCTTCTTTGTCCTTCTTGTACTTTGCCTTCAGAGGAGAAAACAACATAACAAACCAACAGAGCGGAGCGACAGACTGGACAGGAGAATAAGATGTCAGCGTGTGATCAGTGAAAATCAAACCTCGCTCTGCATCTCTGACATCTGTTTGGCGAACTGCATCTCTGCTGTCTCAGGCAGGAGGTGGTAGAGCGCCGAGGACGCTTCCTTCTTACAGCCCTCCTTATATTTAACCTGCATCGCAAAAAACAAACAAATCATGACACAGAGGAGTGATTTTAGCCGCCAGACTCAAGTAGAGTGTTTGTCACCTGGCTCTGGAGCGCCGTCACCTCCTTGGCCAGCTCAGTCTGGAGAGTTTGAGGAAGGTTGGAGAAGAGACTGGACGGCTCCTTCTGCATGGCCTCTTTGTACTTCACCTGCAGGGACGACAGTGTGTGTTTGTGGGTCATGTGTCCAGGTCTGACTGAAAGAAACTACATGTTGTCAGGACGGTTGTCAGGGTGGTTCAGGGTGGTTGTCAGGGTGGTTGTCAGGGTGGTTCAGGGTGGTTGTCAGGGTGGTTGTCAGGGTGGTTCAGGGTGGTTGTCAGGGTGGTTCAGGGTGGTTGTCAGGACGGTTGTCAGGGTGGTGTTCAGGGTGGTTGTCAGGGTGGTTGTCAGGGTGGTTGTCAGGACGGTTGTCAGGGTGGTTCAGGGTGGTTGTCAGGGTGGTTGACAGGGTGGTTGACAGGGTGGTTGTCAGGACGGTTGTCAGGGTGGTTCAGGGTGGTTGTCAGGGTGGTTGTCAGGACGGTTGTCAGGGTGGTTCAGGGTGGTTGTCAGGGTGGTTGACAGGGTGGTTGACAGGGTGGTTGTCAGGGTGGTTGACAGGGTGGTTGACAGGGTGGTTGTCAGGGTGGTTCAGGGTGGTTGTCAGGGTGGTTGTTGCATGGACAATAAAATAAATAAAACCTGATATCAGGACCAAATATAAAAGTGGTGTGATGATGAAGGAAAAGACTGTAGGTCAACATGTGGTTGTACCTGGCTCTGTATCTCCGAGGCCTGCCTGGCATGTTGAGTGTCCAGAGTTTCTGCCATCACAGAGTACAGACAGCCGCCGGCCTCCTGTCTGCCCGACTTCCTGTACTTTGTCTGAAAAAAACAAAACATTTAAAGGCATTTAGCATGTTTCACAATGGAACAAGCACCTCATCCTGTTTATTTCCATTCAGCTTCACTCACAGTACACAAAGTGATGCTAGTGTTTCTAAATGTTCTCTAATCTTTGCCTCTCTCTAACAGAACACTTTATCTGTTCAGGCCGTTTATATCATATTATCCAAAGCAAATAATATGAGCTCACACCTTGAAGGCCTCGTTTCCTCCTCTCATCTCTAGTGTTTCTTGGATCCAGATAAAATCCAAAAAAAAGGATTTAAAGCCATCACATTTCAGTGATCCTGGATTTGAAGCCTGATGTTTGTTTTGTTCGACTGTAGATTTTTGACATTCTGAGCTTCTGAGCATCTTATCAATGAACTGCGTCTATCAGTGCAGGAATCTGTCGGCTTGTAACGCTTCATCGACAATCCTCTTTTCCGCCATCTCACCTCGCTCTGCAGCTCCGAGACACTTTTAGCAAACTGAGTCTCGGCGGTTTGTGGCAGCTGCGAGTAGAAGCTCTGAGAGAGGCTCTTCATCCCGTCCTCCTTGTACTTGTTCTGCAGTCAGAGAGGGAAAACAGCCAGATTATAATCAGTACTAACATGATATCAAAGGGGCGTATTATGAAAAATGCACTCTTTAATATCTGTTCAACATAAATATGAGAAAAGACCTTCCTCTCTCTTTTTCTCCCGCTCCATCTTTCAGTAAATATGTGTAAAAACACTGTTCAGTTTTGGCCCCGTTTGTGATGTCACACGCAGCGTTAGCATGTTGCTCAGCTAATGCGTTCCCCTGACCAATCAGAGCAGACGGAGCTTCCTGGTTTGGGGGGTCTTAAAGAGACAGGAGCTAAAAGGGAGCGTTCAGACAGAAGCTGAAAACAGCAGTAGACAATGAGCCCCACCGTGTGTCTCACTGGCTCAAGCTTGTGCTTTTTTTTTTTTGCTCTCACCTGGCTCTGCATGTCTGTGAGCTCTCGGGCAAACTGGGTCTCCAGAGTGTCGGGAAGCTGGTGGTAAACTGGACACGGCAGCTCCTTCTTAACGGCCTCTTTGTACAAGACCTGCGGACACAGAGGGGGCAACATGTCGTCATGACCGACGAGGACGAGGGAGGCTTTTACAATCATAGAATGAAACAGGCAAACTACTAAAGCATGCAGGCACACTGTTGCTAACTTTGGTCGATGCTGTAGTTACTGCAAGTTTTTCAAAGCATGGTAATTAATAGAATTTCACATTAATACTACGTTAATTTTACTGTGATGTATCATGAAACCGTTAACTGTTTCATCACTCGCTTCTGGTTGCTGCTGCAGTTCTTGCCTCCTTGATTGAACTAATAAGGGAGGACTTTTTTCTTTGGTTCCATACATTATCCATGCCTGTCAAAGGGGCATGATGCATGCGTGTACCTGGCTCTGCAGCTGTGACGCCTCTTTAGCGTGTCGTGTCTCCAGAGTTTCGGGTAGTCGTTGATACAGGGACGTCGACGTCTCCTTCTTGCTGGCGTCTTTGTATTTTGCCTGGAGGACACAATGAGGAGCCAGACTAAGGTTTCGTGCTTGTAAATAATAAAAAAAAAACATTTCAGCACTTTTTAAACACCCATGTTCACTGTTTACATCTCGTAGTGCTCCTCTAAATCAGGAATATCTCAGTGACAATGTTTGAGACGTCCTGTAGTTATTTTAGCAGCACTGGCTTTAGGCCTGTCTGTTGGCCAGTCAGTTTGATTCAGAGTTAATTATCCAACTATTTGTCACAACATTTGGCTCCAGGATTAAATCACGGACCTCACCACACTCTGGGGTCATAGGACAGCTGTGTGAAGTTTTTTTCTTTAATTGATAATCACAGTAGAGATATACAGGAAATGCATGAAGAGGGAGGGAGTACGCTATGAATTTACTGTCTACTTTGGTCCTGCAAGGATTCCTTGGTCTATCTGATCTTTCTCCTAAATCACTTGCATGCAGAATTGAATAACGCTGAGAGTAATTTCCTAAATAGTACAAAGTCTGCAGGTAATTCTGCTTCAGTGTGATTTGACTGTACACTGAACTCACCTCACTCTGCATGTCGGTCAGCTCTTTAGCGTGCTGGGTGTCGATGGTTTCCGGGAGCAGAGAGTACAGGTTGACGCTCATCTCCTTCTTACCATCTTCTTTATATTTGACCTTGTGGTGAAACAAGTAAAAGGTTTGAACTGTGTGATGAAGCAAACCACAACAGGTTCACACACCAAGCTCCTGAGGGACCAGCAACTGGAAAACATTTCCACCTGACAGCCATACCTCACTGAGCATCTCCGTCTGCTGCCTGGCAAACTGAGTGTCGATGGTTTCTGGCATCAGGTGGTACAAACTGGAGGCGTCTTTCTTTACGCTCTGCTTGTACTTCAGCTGGAGCAGACATGATCAAAACACATAATCACCATCACTGTACCAGGTTCACTTCAAACGATGAATGTACTGATGAATATAGGCAGGTTTTTAAAGTTTTTTTTGGTGTCAACCTTACTGTGAGCAAAGCTGTGAAGTTGGAAATCTGTCTTAAAGGTAACCTACTTTACACTTTACACAGTCTTTTGTGGATTGAATAGTTATCTGATATTCCAAAAGCGTCTGCCCAAGACAGGTGGACAGATTTCTGTTTTGGGTTCTTTCATCCCGTTTGTGTGTGTGTATGTGTGTGTGTGTACCTGACTCTGCAGGTGTGAAGCGTCTTTAGCGTGCTGTGTTTCGAGAGTCTCAGGCAGAGTTGAGTACAGGGAGTTTGTCGCTCCTTTTTTTCCTGCTTCTTTGTACTTCACCTAAAAAAAAAATAATAATTTTTTTAAATTACGTCAAACTGGTTTCAAACTTTCACCTGCTTCAGATGTCATCAGCATCTATCTGTACACTCAAAACCTGTTGAGCCTCAGGACCCAGTGCTTCTCTGTTCAACTGTAGTTTTAATACCTTGAGAAACTAAGCTATTCTATACTGTTAAGAATTAAGTTCTCATGTGCGAGACACTGAAATGTAGAGTTGGGTGTCATCTGCATAGTGGTGTTGTCTGATTCACGATTTGTTCACCTGGAATCAGCTTCTCCATGAGATATGATAACACGCTAATGTGTTTTAGCTTTTGTTTCTACTATCATACTGTAATTGAGTTAATGGGAATCAATAAGCAGGAGACCACAATTCAACCAGTGTATCTTTAGGTAAAATCTAGGAAGTATTACACTGAACTCTTTCCACCTGTGAATAGACACCCATGTCTATGCTGCTTTTTAGTGCAACAGGATTTTTTAAACACAGTATTTCTGCAGGACTTGAATAATAAGTCTTGAATAATTCACTCCCTCACCTCACTCTGAAGCTCGGACACAGTTTTAGCGAAATTAGTCTCGGTTGTTTCTGGTAGCTGAGAGTAGAAACTCTGAGAGAGGCCTCTCTTTCCATCTTCTTTGTACTTGTTCTAGAAAAGATGGAAACAAAACAGATTGATTTATAAATTAGAATTTTCAGATGCTGACACAGATGCAAAGTAGGACAAAACAAAGAATTTTTCCTACTGGAGGGGGGAGAAACTGCAACGACAAACGTTATCAAAATTAGGTGAATCTACACCTGAAGGCTGAGTAGCTCTTTGTGGTCACAATGAGACCCCAAAAACTGGTATCCCATCTTTCCCTGGCCACACATCAGATAATGTTAATGCCTCTCCTCCAGCACACATTACAAAGAGCCTGAGATACCCCTTTGATCCTGTTTCTGATGCTAATCTAGCCTCTGATGAGTGTCTAAGGTATAGAAACATCAGAGAGCATTAGATAATGGGGTACTGATTATTTATAACTAATCAAACAGCATCCTTACTGCAGCTCTCTCTGCACTTCAGTTATTTTGAGGAGACATCAGCTCTCAGTTGGAGCACATCCAGGATCCCTCCTACATGTTGGAGATCTCGTTTATTTAATCTCACACCAAAATGTTTGAGGATGAAGAAACAATCCACGATTCCCCAAATTAGTATAACTGTTTTTGTTTACTTGCACTTTTTTTTTTTTTTTTTTAATCAGCAGTGTTTGTGTGACCAAATCTCACATAAATTTAGTTGAAAAGATATCTATAACAAGGACACAGAAAATACTCTCTGAATGTCTGTCAATCTTCTATTGAAATGAATGAGAAAACCTCGGTTCTGAATCAATGTACAAGGCAAAATAAGCTGCACATAATCATAGTAACAATACTGATGTGTGACTGATTCTATCTACTAACTCAACCGTATACATCCTATTTAGGTGGCATTTTCACATCCTAAAGGGTCTTGAGTGATATGAGGGGCAAAGATTAGACACCATATCTAAGTAACTTTTAGAGTCCAGTGCTATTTTTGAGCACAAATATTTTTAAAATTGGTATTAAATGACCAGAGAAAACAGTGAAAAGGTGCTGTCGTATTCCCTTTTGCTCCAAAGGTAGAAAACCTACAACAACCAGAATGCACTGTGTCACAATCCTCACTGGCTGGTGGCGCTTGGATCTCCTCCTCCATTCCTCCACACTGTAATCTGGCTCATAAAGGTGGCCCAGAATCTCTGATGCCAGCATTAATCTCTTAAAACCTGTTTCTTAAGGTGGTCAGACAGAAAATGCAGAAGTATGATCTGTAGTTTTCAATAACAGCAGGGATCCCAGGGTGCAGGCAACATGGGTGACCGGAAAAGTTCATCTTTAACTACCCTTAAAAGCACAGTCAATGAAAAGCACGTTTTGTATCAACAGGGTTTATTATAGTTTGAAGAGACATTCAGGAACATCATCAGGCACTATGACAAAACAAAGGAAGGATATGCTCCAGTAAAATCTAAACTCATCTGAATCTGTGCACATCTCTTCAAATCACTGAGACATCTTAAGGAACATTTAGCCTGATGGGAAGTTACACTGTGTTAAAATCTAGAAATATTGGCTCGTGAAACTGCTGGCTGTGTTTCTATTTACCTCGCTCTGCATGTCAGTCATCTCTCTGGCGAAGCTGATCTCTGATGTGTCGGACATAGTGGAGTAGAGGGAGCTGGACATCTTCCTCTTCCCACTGTCCTTGTATCTGATCTGGGAAATAAAACCATCAATAAGCAGAGGAGGATGGATGACAAAGGGGCTAAAAACAGAAATTTCACAGGCATTCATGTTGCTCATGGCGGTCTGGTTAGACCATAGACTGTAGAGAAGAAGTGGACGCAGCCACCACAAAGTCACCCACTGGTTTGAGGACTATTGTTTTGAAGCCTCAAGTTTGACATTTTGGATGCCGCCATCATGGTTCTGGAGCCAGAGTTGACGTCATTCTGTGACCCTGCCTCTGATTGGTTAGGTTTAGGTATGACCTGTCTCTGATTAGTTAGGCACATGGTAGCGCCATCCTAAAGCATAGCTTGATCGATGGTTTATTTTCCTCTAAATGGGACCATAACTTACTAAATGGACTTCATGCTGTGTTGAAGAAGACTGTAAACTAACGACTAAGACCATAAAATCTTAAAGAAAACGTTTACTGAGCCAATAAATCAATCTGCCAGTGGAGTCGCCCCCTGCTGGCTGTTACCAAGAATGCTTTAAGGCTTTTCCACACTGGCATTACTGTTTGCCTCTCATACAGTTTATGGGTCAGACCTAAAAAGCTCCCAGAAATTGGAAGACAAGGAACATTTCCTTTGATTCCTATCGCTGAGCAAACCGTCCACTTTGAAAAACTTCTCAACCACATTATGATAAGAGCAGAAGAAAACAGCAGGTTTACCTCGCTGAGCAGCTCTGCAGCCTCTTTAGCGTGCTGCGTCTCCATGGTGTGAGGCAGGAGGGAGTACAGACACGAGCTAGCCTCTTTCTTACCCGCCTCCTTGTACTTGGTCTGCAGATTGAAATGAACAGTCACTTTGCATGAAGTGGTGGTTTGTGCAGCACTCCACGTGGCCTCTAATGACTCTTCTGTCCACGTGGAGTTCATTTAAAAACATTTGAGAATGTAAACTAGCTGACTGATCCGCCTCTCAGTCTTGTTCTCATTGTCACTGGTTAAATTGAAATCCTATTTAAAATCCATCCCTGTACCTCGCTCTGCAGCTCAGACAGCTGTTTGGCCAGCTGTGTCTCCGGGGTCTCTGGGAGCTGATGGTACAAACTGTCCTGAATCTTCTGCTTCAGACCTTCCTTATACTTCACCTACAGGAGACAGAAAGGAGGGTCACATGGAGTGCATCCAAGCCTTAGGGGGAGAAAAAACAGTCCAACATCACATTTACTTCTTAATTTACTGTATGTTACCACCTGTCAGAACCAAAGATACCACCACACCATGGGAAAAACTACTTTTTAAAAATTCTTCCCACACAGCTAGTGGAGAGACACTGGAGAGACACTGACAAAACATAGAAGTAACTTGTGTGAGTACCTCACTCTGCAGGTTTGACACCTCTCTAGCGTGCTGGGTGTCGATGGTCTCAGGCAGCAGAGAGTACAGGTTGATGCTCATCTCCTTCTTACCGTCCTCTTTATACTTCACCTGGCAAAAAAACACACAAGCGTCATCCACCGGCCAGGAGGAAACTCTGAAAACGGTGAGTGTACGGTAAACTCTGTTGTCACCTCGCTGAGGAGCTCGGAGACTTCCTTAGCGTGGGCCGTCTCTAAGGTCTCGGGCAGCGTGTGGAACAGACTGGAGGAACGACTTTTCTTCAGAGCCTCCTTGTACTTCAGCTGGAAACAAACAGGAGCAGAGACAATCATCCATCTGCAGAAAGAATGAGGGGTGTAGGTGTGTGTGTGGACCATGTGCTCTGCAGGTAAAGGTGTGTTTTCACCTCACTCTGCAGCTCAGAAGCCTCTTTGGCGTGCAGCGTCTCCAGAGTCTCAGGCAGAGTAGAATACAAAGAGCTGGACGCTTCCTTCATTCCCTCTTTGTACTTAATCTGAAATCAATTCAATGCAGTGATATTTGTTACACTGAGATGTCAGGGCCAAAATAGGTTGATATTTGATTAACATTTAAAACAAGAAACTTGACATAAACCAAACATTTTGTCACATAACAGGCACTTGAGAACAGCAAAAACGTGTTATTACAGCTCCAGGGATATATACGTAACAATAATCAGTATAGTGTTCTGTGAAGTAAGTAAAATCCAAGGTCCAAATTTAACCGTTTCAAGTCTTAAAAAACAATTTGTCAGTTTTATATAAAGTTTAAGGTTATGATCCTTAAGATTTTCATGAAATTATTATAAATTTCAAGAAATATTTATTTTACATTACATAAATCTATGGATTAGTTTTCATTGTTGGTGGTGGAGTCCGCCATTCCCATGCTGGATGCAAACTGTCTTCATGTGAAATGATACAGCATGAAATCTAATGTTTCTGTAGTTCGGTCTCATTCTTATTCCACGGTTTTGTCGAATACTTGATTCTGATTGGTCAACTGATGCAGTCTACTACGGCCTGTTATTTCTGTACAGCCAACCGTTGCTATGGATGCAGTTCTGAAGCAATAAATTCATTTTTTCAAATCAATATTTTGTGTCAAGTTATTGATTTCTTTAGTAGGGAGCAGTGTAATAAGCGTTAAAATGTACAGCAATCTGGTCATTATTGCAAAACGAGCCCCGTCAGGACCTGCTCGCTACACATGATTCTTTACATATCAGCCTCATAGTTTACTGTTCACTCTTCGACACCCATGTCAGAACTGGATTAAGGTAATGCTAATGCTAACCCAATATTTCCTTCTACTGCTCTTTCATATCAAAAGACTTTTACTGTGAAGAGGCCATATTTAGCACTGACCATAAAACAGTCTTCGACAGCAGGTCAGTTCTAAATATGACGGGGAGTAATGGACGAATCAGGAGACAGGCTGCACTGCTTCAGCTCTTCAGCAAAGTACCAAACCACTGTTTCCTGCTGTTGGTTGGAAAACTACTGGCGCTGTGTGCAGCATTAAATCAGATGGAGGCTGTAATTATCACTGACTAACTTCATTGAGACAATGTTAGTTTGTTTGGCTGCACTGTAAACAAATCCTTTGCTGTATTTCTGACAGTGGCATTAAACCGTACTGAAACCAAAACAATCAGGACTGAAATGTCGATGGTTACAACTTTAATGTTACAGTCTAACACTCTGTGGTTCTGCTGGAGTTCATTCTCAGCGCTGGTTTCTGTCTGTTTAGATGATGAAAGATGGATCTGCAGTCTGAAAAGCATTTCCAGGTAAGTTCGTCTCACCTCGCTCTGCAGCTCAGAAACAGCTTTAGCAAACTGAGTCTCAGCGGTCTCTGGTAGCTGACTGTAGACACTCTGTGAAAGGCTCTTTATCCCATTCTCCTTGTACTTAATCTGTAAAACAGGAAATTCCACTTAATGACAATCACTTTATTTTCCAGGTACCATACAAGGAGATCAAGAGTTTGTCCCTGTGATGCTGCTGCAGGACGAACAACCTGCTACGCTAAGAGGCCGACAGAAGTTTTTTTAAAACAGACTTCATTAGTTTCTTAGGAAACAAACATCTAGAATTATCATTGCCTGAGTCATGCCAGCGTTGGCTGTGTTTCTATTTACCTCGCTCTGCATGTCAGTCATCTCTCTGGCGAAGCTGATCTCTGATGTGTCGGACATAGTGGTGTAGAGAGAGCTGGACATCTTCCTCTTCCCACTGTCCTTGTATTTGATCTGGGAAATAAAACCATCAACAAGCAGAGGAGGATGGATGACAAAGCAGCAAAATGTTGATTGCAAAAAAGAAGTGGGCGTAGCTACTTTGACGTCACTAACTGATTTGTGGACTTTCATTTTGAAGCCTCAAGTTTGGCATTTTGGCTGTCGCCATCTTGGTTTTGGAGCCAGAAGTGATGTCCATTCCAGAAAGACTCTGCCTCTGATTGGTTAGGCACAAGGTAGTCCCACCCTATGGCATGCCTGCTTCCTGGTGTATCTTCCTCTAAATGGACCATAATTTACTAAATAAACATCCTGCTGTGCTGAAGAAGACTGTAAACTAGAGACTGAGAGCAGAAATGTTCACTGAGCTGATAAATCAGGAGAGAAGTCGCCTCGTTTCCTCATTGACTTCCATCCAATCAGACTTCTGTTTGGAGCCAGTGGAGTCGCCCCCTGCTGGACACTAGAGAGGATGCAGGTTTGTGCCAAAGCTGCATTGGCTTCACTTTTCAGACCCAGAAGCTACGTCCACTTCTTTCAAACAGTTTATGGGTCAGACCAAAACAACTCACAGACATCAGATGATAAGAAACACTCACCATTCAAACAACATCCACATTATGATAAGAGCAGAAGAAAACAGCAGGTTTACCTCGCTGAGCAGCTCTGCAGCCTCTTTAGCGTGCTGCGTCTCCATGGTGTGAGGCAGGAGGGAGTACAGACACGAGCTAGCCTCTTTCTTACCCGCCTCCTTGTACTTGGTCTGCAGATTGAAATGAACAGTCACTTTGCATGAAGTGGTGGTTTGTGCAGCACTCCACGTGGCCTCTAATGACTCTTCTGTCCACGTGGAGTTCATTTAAAAACATTTGAGAATGTAAACTAGCCAACATACTGTTAGCACAACAAAAGCACAGCAATGCTTTTCAATGTAATTTGGTTTCTTTTGTGTTTTTTCCAAGGTTTAACTGTTTGGGCTGACTGATCCGCCTCTCAGTCTTGTTCTCATTGTCCCTGGTTCAATTCAAATCCTATTTAAAATCCATCCCTGTACCTCGCTCTGCAGCTCAGACAGCTGTTTGGCCAGCTGTGTCTCCGGGGTCTCTGGGAGCTGATGGTACAAACTGTCCTGAATCTTCTGCTTCAGACCTTCCTTATACTTCACCTACAGGAGACAGAAAGGAGGGTCACATGGAGTGCATCCAAGCCTCAGGGGGAGAAAAACAGTCCAACATCATCTAATATTGATTTCATTATTTACCGTATGTTACCACCTGTCACATCATTTCTAAAATACAGTTTCACAGGATTGGGACGTAGGTCCCGCCATATTTGAACTAATGTGGGAGGAGTTTCTGGAATTGGCCCCATCTATGGGAGGACACTTGCCAAAGAAAGCAAAGGAAGAATGCCATAGAAAACTATAAAACAAGGCCCAGGTTAAAAATATTCTGAAAAATCCTTTCAATTCAATCTAGATGCAATAAAATGGATGGAAACAAGGAAAACTGTTTCACAAAAAATATCTTAGAGCAGAGAAACAGACCCTCTGTTGCCCACATATTTGTTTAAAAGCAAATTTGACTATGGACCAATGAATCCCTATATTTCAAGTTATCAACTGATTCAGAAATCCTGGTTTTAAGTGCAGTAGACTCTGGGATGGGCTCATAACACCCAAACAGTCATTTTAAGACTATTAGAGTCACAGAGGACTATGGTACGTCATGACAAAAACTAATTTTGGTATTTATTTTTAATTCTTCCCACACAGCTAGTGGAGAGACACTGACAAAACATAGAAGTAACTTGTGTGAGTACCTCACTCTGCAGGTTTGACACCTCTCTAGCGTGCTGGGTGTCGATGGTCTCAGGCAGCAGAGAGTACAGGTTGATGCTCATCTCCTTCTTACCGTCCTCTTTATACTTCACCTGGCAAAAAAACACACAAGCGTCATCCACCGGCCAGGAGGGAACTCTGAAAACGGTGAGTGTACGGTAAACTCTGTTGTCACCTCGCTGAGGAGCTCGGAGACTTCCTTAGCGTGGGCCGTCTCTAAGGTCTCGGGCAGCGTGTGGAACAGACTGGAGGAACGACTTTTCTTCAGAGCCTCCTTGTACTTCAGCTGGAAACAAACAGGAGCAGAGACAATCATCCATCTGCAGAAAGGATGAGGGGTGTAGGTGTGTGTGTGGACCATGTGCTCTGCAGGTAAAGGTGTGTTTTCACCTCACTCTGCAGCTCAGAAGCCTCTTTGGCGTGCAGCGTCTCCAGAGTCTCAGGCAGAGTAGAATACAAAGAGCTGGACGCTTCCTTCATTCCCTCTTTGTACTTAATCTGAAATCAGTTCAATGCAGTGATATTTGTTACACTTCAGTAACTTGACAAGAGTCACACAACAGGCAGCACCTATAAAACACGTAATTACAGCTGGATTTACAATCTCAGCTCCATGGCCAGATGTAACATCGATCTAACATCAATCTAATGAAATGACATTTGTTCTCTCCTGGGCCCCTCCCACCAGACATGTACAGGCATATGCACATGCTTCATCCTCCAACCCTCCCCAAAGGAGCATGATGCCACTGTAGAGCAGCAAATCTGTGAGAATTACTATCCTGTTTCCTTTGCAGACGAGTGGACCTGTAAAGCCCGTCCAGATCTCGTGCTGTGATCTGAGGCTAGCTACTTGATACGGTTAGCAGTAGGCTCGACATAGCCACTCACTTTCATGGTAAATCTGTCTACACAAGCTGACAAAGCACTGCAAGACATCTTGATATTACAGGAAAATTAAGTTTAAGCAGCTTTGTCGCTCTGCAGTGAACACAGTTAATCCAACACTGGAATAGAAACTTCTCCTGCAGGTCTTTCCTCCACTAAATCAGACTGTCACCGACATCTGAAGGGACGTACACGCTCATATGCGTTTGTAGAAAAGCCAATAGGAACTCTCTCTCGCTCGCTCTCTGAGAGGACCTGTGATTGGTCAAAAACAGAACCAAGAGGAGCCATTTTTGCCCAGAGACACCAAACTTAAGCTGCCTACCTGAGCTTTAACCTGGGCAGAAATCTCAAGGACTGCAACTGCACGGTGTTAGTTTGTTTGGCTGCACTGTAAAGCAGCTGCTCGGTCAGTAGCAGTAAACCGCACATGCTGTTAGCACAGAAACAAAGAAATAAATCTAACACCCTGAAAAGGGAGCTGGAGGCCACGCTCTGGGATGCTACTCATTTTGTTGCTGTTGCTGCGCTGGTTTCTGTCTGGTTAGATGATGCTCTGAGGTCTGAAAGGGGTTTTCAGGTACGTTTGTCGGTTCCTCACCTCGCTCTGCAGCTCAGACACAGCTTTAGCAAACTGAGTCTCAGCGGTCTCTGGTAGCTGACTGTAGACGGTCTGTGAAAGGCTCGTTATCCTGTTCTCCTTGTACTTAATCTGTAAAACACACAAAATCAAACATTTTATTTCTCAGGCAGCATAAAGGACTTTAATTTTATATATTTTGAATCAAGACTTGATTGAGATGAAATGTGAGAATTCCTGTGTAGAAATAAAAACACTTTGCATCTGCCTATCAGCAATTAACCTCATTTTCTATTAATGGCAAAGCTAACATTGTGGCTTTTATATTTATTCCTCCTCTTTGTGTTTCGTCATTGTGCAGCTTTTAATAGCCTCCTTTTCATCGTCAGTGTCTGATAAACACGTCTTTGTGTCCTCACAGATCAACGCTGTCGGTGAGCCAAGCCTCATTAGTCCGGACTGGATCTGTACAACATCGTTAAAATGCAAATGAAAGGCTGCGGCGCAGATCACCTCTTTGATCCCTTTTTGATGATAATCACACTTGTGATGACCAATTCATGGAACCATCAGATGCGCTGAGCTGATAACACTTTCTGCAGTTTTTAAAATTCTGCACGCCTTCATGTTCTGGACCGTGTGAGTGTATTTGAGGACTGCGGTGTTCAGTGATACATCAAGCACATCTAATTTTATCTCAGCTACAACAGAGGCCATTTTAGCACCTGATTTTCATTTAGTTTCATTTCTCTTTCAGTGAAAAGGTTTATTATCTTTATTCACATCTCTATGTATATTTTTAAATCTATATTACTATATATTATTCACTTGATTACTATCAGCTGTGTTGCTGCTGCTTTGTTTCATTTTCAGTGAAGTTGTAACTGAATTTAGTTCATAAATCTGTCACTTTTTTCCGATTGTGCTTATTAGTGCAACAGGTCAGACGGTCAATGAACCCCTGAAGAGGAGATGTCATGGGGGGGCAGAGGAAACTCACCACTGCAGTAAAAATGTAGTTCATTTTCTCTCACTGACAAACATCTGAGTGTCTTTTGTTGCTGTTTTTGCTTCCAAACGTTACTTTTTATGCACTTTTAATGTTATTTGTGTAAAAAATGTCTCCTTCAGCCATCTCATCTCATTTTATGTCTGACGATGTCTGATACCCACAGATGTGTGATTTGCATGAAAGGCGGTACCTCGCTCTGCATGTCGCTCATCTCTCTGGCGAAGCTGGTTTCCGAGGTATCAGGCAGAGTGGAGTAGAGGGAGCTGGACATCTCCTTCTTCCCATCCTCCTTGTACTTAATCTGGGAAAAGTGTTTATTGAACACTGACGTAAGCTTCTAATGACCACAGTATTTAAACACTACAAAAATGACAGCCGTACCTCACTGAGCAGCTCTGTGCTCTCTTTAGCGTGCTGGGTGTCCAGGGTTTCAGGCAGAAGAGAGTACAGGCAGGTGTTCACGCCTTTCTTTCCCTCTTCTTTATACTTTGCCTGTCACAAAACACAACCTTTGTGCTAAGAAACATCACATTTTAAAACCATACAGAATGTAATTTGATGTTTCAGACTCATGTCGGCCAAAGTATGACGTAAAGTATTTTACGCATGAATACTGTATAAATGCTTAATTTGATAATAAACAGACATCAGATATTTCAAATGACACGATGTGTTATTAAGGGAGGACTCACTATCCCTTTTTAAAGCTACTTGAGTCGATATCTTACAGCTCTTACAAGTTAAATGACAAATTAATTAAAAGGCACGGCCTGCAAAATTGGAATAACTAACAAGAGCAGCTATATTTTGAAAGCATCCACCTGAAATAAACCCCCCTGCTCCCTTCAGGTCTAAAGCCACTCTCTCTTGTCCTTTGGGCTGAGGCCACATTCTGGGCTTCCTTTACCACTCTTGCACAATTAGCTTGCTAGCTTTAGCAATAAGTCTGCCTTCAGAGTGCGTGCAGGTCGACAGGTATGGAGGTGGAGGGGCAGGTTAGCAGGTTATTACAGAGCTGCCACAGCCCAAGGCACCAGATCGTAGTCTTTTTTTGTCCAGACACTTGATTTGTTGATTGCTGTTGGGCTGTTCTGAGAATTCAAATATATATGACAAAAACTGTTTCAAAAATAAGTTGCATGACCTTGAAATACTTAGACTGTAGAGTTTGGCATTTTTAGTAAATTCAGATTCAGTTAATGTGTTTTAACAGAGTCTTATCTGGTAGCACTTTGAATTCAAACAACTCAAACCAACAAAAAGATAACTAACATGAAATGTAATGTATCTGTGATGTGTAGCGTAACAGTATGGCAGGAAGAAAGTTCGTTGAATTGTGTCTGTCAAACATATAATGCGACTCTGCCTTTAGAAATCAGACATTCTGGGTTTTAGTGGGTCTGATTTTTCATTAAAGCTTTGGATGAGTGAGAGGTGACGCTCCAGAGAGCTGAAGTAGTTCAAACTGACAGTTTTTCACTCTCACTGCATATTTAGCACAGCTCTCATCATCTGGGGCCTTAACAGCTTTCGCCAGTGTCTAAATTTTACTTCATGCTGCTTCAATGCTGCTAGAAGAACTGTATTTTCTCCCTCTTGTGAGGTGCTATGAAGGCAAAACAAGTTTATTCCTATAACACCTCATCATACTCAGAGGTTATTCAAAGTCATTTACAGGCAGAAGATGAGAAAACTAAAACTAAAAGCAGAGAACATATCTGACACATTACTGTCTCATTACTCTTCTATATCACTTAGTATTATGGCTCAAAAAGATCCTGTGTTGTTTTTACCATAAATGTTGCTCTGCCATTTTGTTTCCCTCCAGCACTGACTACACTCAGCTATCAAGAAATGGATATTAAACATTCAAAATAAGCTTTACAGTCCATAATTTATTCAGCCTGTGTGAGAACTGAGAACACTCTTCTTCTTTGGTGTCATTATTTGCCAACTCACTGCTGTTCTCCTGCAGCGCTGCCTCCGTGGTGACTCCACAAAAATAAAAATCCACCTGGAAATGTTAATGTCAGGTGTAAAAAGATGATTTCTTTTTTCTCTGCAGGAGACCTCAATCTCAAACTGAACTGTCAAAAAAAATATTAGAAGCTAGAAACGTTTTTAGTGTGGAAAAAGCCTGCGGTGTTTAAAAGTTTGAGAGTTTCTCTGACTGGTTTTGTTTGCAAAGCTGTACTATATAAAATATGTAGTATATAATTGTAGTTAAAAAACTAAAAATGTACTAATAGTATGTGACAGTTGACGTAAAGTTAGATCACATGAATGTAAAGTTAGATCACATGAATGTAAAGTTAGATCACATGGACGTAAAGTTAGATCACATGGACGTAAAGTTAGATCACATGGATGTTAAGTTAGATCACATGGATGTAAAGTTAGATCACATGAATGTAAAGTTAGATCACATGGACGTAAAGTTAGATCACATGAATGTAAAGTTTGATCACATGAATGTAAAGTTAGATCACATGAATGTAAAGTTTGATCACATGGACGTAAAGTTAGATCACATGACTGTAAAGTTAGATCACATGACTGTAAAGTTAGATCACATGGACGTAAAGTTAGATCACATGGACGTAAAGTTAGATCACATGAATGTAAAGTTAGATCACATGAATGTAAAGTTAGATCACATGGACGTAAAGTTAGATCACATGAATGTAAAGTTAGATCACATGAATGTAAAGTTAGATCACATGAATGTAAAGTTAGATCACATGGACGTAAAGTTAGATCACATGAATGTAAAGTTAGATCACATGAATGTAAAGTTAGATCACATGGACGTAAAGTTAGATCACATGAATGTAAAGTTAGATCACATGGACGTAAAGTTAGATCACATGAATGTAAAGTTTGATCACATGAATGCAAAGTTAGATCACACTGACGTAAAGTTAGATCACATGAATGTAAAGTTTGATCACATGAATGTAAAGTTAGATCACATGAATGTAAAGTTAGATCACATGAATGTAAAGTTAGATCACATGAATGTAAAGTTAGATCACATGAACGTAAAGTTTGATCACATGAATGTAAAGTTAGATCACACTGACGTAAAGTTAGATCACATGGACGTAAAGTTAGATCAATGTTGAGCCCCCTATTTCTTTGGAGCAGGTCTTGGATATCCTACATGTTGTTTGGCCGTGTGTTATTGAGGATAAATGTGGCCTGACGTTCTGTACTGTACCTCGCTCTGCAGCTCAGACAGCTGTTTGGCCAGCTGTGTCTCCGGGGTCTCTGGGAGCTGATGGTACAAAGTGCTCTGAATCTTCTGCTTCAGACCTTCCTTATACTTCACCTGGAGAGGATCGATGTTATCTCGTTGTTAACAGCTCACACAGTCCGTTACTGATTTAAATGACTCAACTATCGGTTCAGTATGTTCATGCAAACATAACACAAAGTGTTCGAACTATCAGGTTGAAAAACGTTCTTAAACTGTCTGGATGCAAGCAGAGAGAACGACAGCAGTTCAAACTAAACACCAACTTGTGTGAGTACCTCACTCTGCAGGTTTGACACCTCTCTGGCGTGCTGGGTGTCGATGGTCTCAGGCAGCAGAGAGTACAGGTTGATGCTCATCTCCTTCTTACCGTCCTCTTTATACTTCACCTTCAATAGTGCAGGAACGTATTGAAGATAAGTTAGGCGACACAGAATATCTTAAATAAACACTTTAAGAGTTTACATTTGAATAAAATGTAGAAACCTCTGTGCGTACTTTATCTTTTACACTGCTGTGCATTTAGAAACAGGAAACAACAGAAATAGAATTAGAACATTTCTGTTTCTCAAATCTGTTCGTGGTGATTTTATCTCTCCAATCTAGTGGCCAAATAATAGTTCACTTCATTTCTTCATGCCTCCATCCCTTCACCCACTACAGCACTGGTCACTTAGCTCATTTCACCCAGGTCTCATCCACTCCCCTGATGATGAACATCATGGTCTCCGTACCTCACTGAAGAGCTCAGACACTTCTTTGGCGTGAGCCGTCTCCAAAGTCTCGGGGAGCTGAGAGTACAGACACGTGTTCGTGCCTTTCTTACCCTCCTCCTTGTAGCGCATCTGAAAAATAAAAACACGGAATTAAACAGAAATCAGACCCTTATGATCGACCCCCAGCCGCCCGGTAACGATGAGGACTGTCTCACCTCGCTCTGCAGCTCAGCAACGGTTTTAGCAAACTGGGTCTCGGGGGTCTCTGAGAGCTGAGAGTAGAAACTCTGGGAGAGGCTCTTCCTGCCGCCCTCCTTGTATTTACTCTGAGACAACAAAACAGCATGTGAGCAGTTTCCAGTGACCCTCTGTTAGCAGAGAGTGACGATGTGTGTGTCATCTATTGTAGCACTTTGCTTAAATGTATTTCCAAATCGAAGAAATGATGAAAAATGAGTTCAGCTCTCACCGCCGGAGCTTTTATAGGCCGACCTGCTGTTTTGTTTTGTATTTGTGTCAGACCAAGTGACATTCTGCTTTTAAACAATACAGTTATCTCAGACAGGTGTAGCTTTTTGGAGCGCACCACCAGGTCAGACATAAAGAAGGCACATTTAAATGTCGGTCTGAAGCCCCTTTTGTATAGACTTTGCCTTAGACAGTTGTTGTTGCTCTTATGTTACACGTCAAACTTCTTTTGCTTCCAGAAAGCCAGCATGCTGTCGTTCTTTGGATCTGAGTGGAAAAACAAGGCTCAATGACTTCTTCATCATCATTCTTCAAGTTCAATGTAAATTTCCCAGACTTTTCCCTGACTAAAAGGTTGAATTTACAAATGTAACATAACATGCAAAGAGCATCTTAACCCCACTTTAGATCAGGGGTTTCTGACTTTTCAGTCGTCTACTCATCCTTGTAAGCTCCTGAAACGGACTCTTTCCCAGCATGTTTGACTTTGTCGTCAGTTTTTACTCAAATGAAAGTCCAGAAGATCGCAAAAGTTAGAGCGGGAGCTGAGGAGGAGAAATGGGTGCTAATATTTCATGTAACCACACCCAATCGGGATGCGTGTCAAATTAGAAGCAAAGAAGAAAAAACCATTCGGTGTTTGAGTTTGGTGAATAAACATATTGTTATTTTAGCTGGACAAATTCCCTGATGTTCCAGGACTTCCCTGACTTTCCAGTCTGAAATGGACTTTTAATTCCAGGACCTGTGGACACCCTGACACTGAACACCTTTGGGTTTTAATGTTTGTTAAATAAAACCATTACAAAACATCACTTTGAATATTTTACATTTTATGGTTGAAATTTTGCTTCAAAACACCAATTCATGGCTGTTTCTGACCAAACTGAATGAATTCTTCCTGTGAAGACGATGGAATGACCTTCAAACATAAACCAAATGAAGCCTGAGCCATCGGCCACAGAGATTCCAGCCTCTTGGCACACGGTGGACTCTACCTCGCTCTGCATCTCAGTCATCTCTCTGGCAAACTGCAGCTCTGTGGTGTCGGGGAGCTGCGAGTACAGAGAGGAGGGAGCTCCTCTGACCAGCACCTTAGGGCGATAGTTCACCTGACAGAGCGAGAGTAGGGAGAGAGAGAGAATCAGACAGACACGGATAGAGCTGAAACATTCAGCCGATCGACAAAAAACTAATCGGCAAAATGACAAATAGTCCTTTTTCAAGCAGAAAATCCAAAAATGTGATTGTTTCGTCTTCTCAGATGTGCAAATTTGATGCTTTTCTTGGTTTTCCATCATAATAAATTAAATATTTTGGGGGTTTTTTCATGTTTTGTCGGACAAACAAATCACTCAAGGTCAGCTTGGCTTCTATGATATAGTGATTTTCATTCGTGTTTAATAAACCAAATGAGCAATAGAGAAATGAATCTGCAGGTTAAGAACAATAATCATTGGATGCAGCCCTAATTTAGGATATGCCAAGACCACATTTCCCATAAACCCTGGCGATCCCCAAACCTCTGTGTGTGTGTACCTCACTCTGCAGCTGTGACACCTCCAGGGCGTGCTGTATTTCTGGAGTGTCGGCGAGTTGGGAGTAAAGGGAGATGGAGGCCTTTCTCCTCCCGTCTTCTTTGTACTTTTTCTGAAGCAGAACGAGATCAGAGTGGATCGGTTCGTCTCTCTCAGTTCACTTCAGGACGGTTTTCACCAAGACTGTTTTTCAGCATCGTGCCTTCATGTCCCCAAGCTTGTAAAACTAATAAACTCACCTCAACTCTCATCCTACCAACATATTTAACTTCAGGGGACTACCGACTAGGCTCTAAGAAACAACCAGCGCGGCAAAATGTCAACTTGTTTCTTCTCAAAAACATGATTATTATGTAATCACGGTCATCTAAAAAGGACAGATTATCATCAGGATTATTCAAGTCAACACGCTACGCTTTTGGGAGGGACTCCCTTCTGACTAGCCAATCAGAGACAGTCTTCGTCACTTCTGGCTCCAAAAAACACAAGATGGCGACGCCCATGACGGCAACTCAAGGCTTCAAAAATGGCGGTCAACAAACCAATGGGCGGCGTTAAGGTGGCTACGTCCACTTCTTATGTCCAGTCTATGTGTGTGTTACTTTAAATTAGGACCCCTGGCTAACATGTTAAAACTGCAGAGGTGACTGGGCGACTTTGGGTCCACCTGGACGAAAATTATGACATGAAGTCCTTTGGAACAAATTAACTGATACAGACGAGAAAAGACGGAATGAGAGAATAAAGCACTTGTGAGAAGTGATGAAAAGTAAAACACCTCTGGGGTGTGGGGGAGGTGGTGCAGAACGTCACGACACAGGATGTGTTGTCCTCGCAGCGAAACTTTAAGCAAGACGTCTGTATTTGCTTCATATGTTTAATTCATCTGCTGTGAGACGCCTCGCTGCTTAATCGAACCTGTCGTAACTCCTGCATGAAATAAGCCGAGTGTTGATGCCCAGACGGGACTCAACTGATGAAATACGGTGAAACGCGGCTGCTGTACAGGCCGGGATGAAAATCACGTCGGAGTACCTCGCTCTGAAACTCGTGGACGGCCTTGGCCAGCTGCATCTCAGCGGTTTCAGGAAGCTGAGAGTACAAACTGCTGCTCATCTCCTTCTTTCCTTCCTCCTTGTACTTGTTCTGAGGAGCAAAAGAGGGTTTCACTGTGACGAGACCGTTTCCCTTAAGATACATTAATAATAAACAGAGAAGAACTGAATTCGGCTAATTTCCTCGCACAGACATCCAGCTGCCACCGCCTGTTCTCAAAAGGATTTTTATATCTGTTAAAATATTCTACTTTGTAGTGTTTATTCACTTTTTCATTCTATCATCCATCCACCCACCCACCCACTCATAAATCTACCTATTCACCCACCCCTCCCTCTCTCCGTCATGTCTGACCTCACTCAGTATCTCCGTCAGCTCTTTGACAAACTGGGTCTCTGTGGTTTCTGGCAGCAGAGAATAAAGAGAGGAGGAAATCTCTGTCTTCACATTTCCTTTGTATTTAATCTGAAACACAGAGCAGCACAAAGACTGTGTCAGGGCCATCATTTGGTTTTATCATCGCGGTTATTTAGAGGCTAAACTACCTCACTCTGCAGCTCCGAAGCCTCTCTGGCGCGTTGAATCTCCGGAGTCTCAGGCAGGACGGAGTACAGAGACATCGACGCTTCCTTCTTCCCCTCCTCTTTGTACTTGGACTGAAACATTTACACAGGAGTGATGAGGTTGGTCGATGTGAGTGAGTACCTTCGCAGCGAAGGTGTGTTTTGAGACCGTGAGGTTCGGATCGGGCTGATGGATTAAAGTCAGTGAGTGTCATGAAGTACAGACCTCAGATATCACAGCGCTCATGTTCTTGGCGTGGATGAGTTCGGCTCCAGGAACAAACAGACTCTGGCCCCTCATCTTCTCAAAGTCCTCCTTATACTTCACCTGCAGCGAGGAGGAGACATGAGGCCCCCAGGACAGCTGGTCTATATTTATTTATTGAGCTGTAGGTGTTTGTTAATCCTCTCAGGATGACTGTTTATGTCATATTGTGCATTTTTCAGACGCTCCTGTGATCAACAAGACTTCATTTCATACGAGTTTGATGTCTGGCTGAGTCTGAACGGACGTTTGGCCGGCAGATTTTCTGGAGAGGCCCGAGACAGAAATGGAATTAATCCACACATGACAAGCTGTCCACCCCAATCTGTGAGAGGAAACCAGGGTGGGCAGCAACACAAGAGGTGCTTAACAGTCCCGAATACTGCTTCACTGTCCCCTAACCAGCAAGTGTGTGGTAGTTTCAGGCCAGTAAGGCTCTATGTATTTCTAAATGTAAATACAGTGCTAATTATGGTGTCATTTCAGTTTTCCGTCCATTCATGCTGCCAGGAGCACAGCTTTGAAGCTGTTCACGTCTCCATGGCAACAACATCTCTAAACTGGCTTTGGGATTGCGGCTAGTGCCGAGCTGCACCAGGAATTTTGGGAAAGCGGGTCACATTGAAGACGCTGCCCGTACAGCAGAGGGTCACCAAAGTCTGTGGAGGTCGTGTGACGATCGATGCAGATGTCTGAAGACGCTGTCTGATGCCTGAGCAGCTGGAGGAAGAAGATGATTTTATGCAGTGGGTTGACTTGCTTCCACTGTAGCTGATGAGTCACTCTGTTGTTGCAAACTGCCGAGCTGCCAAGTTTGACTCAATATCTCACCCTCCCACGTCCTACAACAGCACTCACCCTCATTCACCGCTTCACCGCCTGATATTCACTTCAAACTGCTGTTCGCACACGTTAAAAAGCAGATTTTTTTCCTTTTAGAATATCTTCCCTCTGTCGAATAAAGGCCAGCCATTGGACGTTTGATGGGATGGTTACCAACGGCAACCATGTGGCACGAGAGGATGATGACGTGTGGGAGAGTTCACATCCAGAAATATTTCTATTCATGAGCTGAAAATCAAGCAGAAGCAAACTGCAGCAGAATCTAATCCTGCCTTCGTGATCTGGTTAAAAGTCTGGCGGCGGCCTGAAGTCGTGTGATTGTGTCGTGGCCGAGGACTGGACCGAGATAACCTTTGTGTTTGTAATAGTCTAGTGATCAGACGCATGATGGCGGATGAACTTACATCACTGGCGAGCAGACTGCACCTCCTGTTGAACGCTGGGTCTGGTAGCGGAGGCTTCGCGTCAGAGGAGGCCTAAAAACACAAACGTGCACATTAAGACTTTTTAGCTTTTGAGGCCATTAACTGTCCTGACAACATTCAAACAAAAGGCAGCCATGGCCACGACTGAAGAGATGAGACTCCAGTGTTTCCTGGAAGACGTTGGCAGAAGCAAAGCTAGATCCTGCATCTCTGCTGAGCCTAATTTTGGTAATTAAAGGACAATGTCGCAAACTAAATCATACTAATAATACTGAGACAAATAAACGAGCGAGTGAACCAGGGGAAACTCTTCTAATTCATGCAGGCCCGACTGAGTCCTAAAAATCCCACTATCAAAGGCTAATAATGGCACATTTTCATTTGTAGTTTCACTAATCCTCTCTAAGCTCGTATGAAAACCTGCAGTGCCAGGCGACGCCCCACGCCAAGGTCAACACAAAGACGCACAGTCAGGGCTGAGGGGTGGGGGTTCTCTGCAGAGGAACTAAATCTGCCTCTCAGCGGACTTCATCAAAGAAAAGCAAAATCCTCAAACATGTTTAGCAGTACACAGGACTTAGCTCCACTTTGGGAACATGGTGTGTATTGGCGTATTGAGCAGGGGAATGAATAACCCAATTAAAAGACCAAGAAGTCCAAAAAAAAAGTTAAACTTTCACAAAGTCAGAACAAAAATAAAAGAAGATTTAATTGGCATCCTATGAAATCCCCTATTGGACTTCTCTGGTTTTAAAGAAGCCGCTTCAAACGTCAGATGAAGATCAACCACTGAATGATGTGAAATCATGTTTGTTTTAATTGGACTGAAATGGGTTGAAGTCGAGGCTGTTGCTGCCAAAAAAGTCATTTTCGAAGCTCTGAAACATCAATCAGGGCTTTTCTTTCTTTAACTTTACAGGTGAATGTTACAGTGGAAGACAGACATGTTTGCATTGTTAAAACTTTAGCTCATCAAGTCCAGTCTAATCTCAAAGATAACAAATTAATTGCCTGGTTTCTTACATGAGCACATGGGGACGACTGAACATGTTTAATCAAGCAGGTCTGCGTATTTGCAGATTTGGTCATTTTACTTTCTTGGGTTTGCTCACGTCAAAGTTTCCCGTCATGTCATCATTTCTAAGTTTCAACTGAGCTCAAAGAGTTTAATTTCCATGTGTTTGTGTTGAGTTTTAAAAGTTGCTGGAAGATGAAACTCTAACCTCTGATTCCCAAGCTCCCGTTAACTTCTTTGCTCGACCCTCTTCTTCTTCTTCTTCTTCCTCTGTCACCGCCTCGCTTTCTTCCTCTGTTACTTCAGATTCAGCCTCCTCGTTCTCCTCTGCGTCCGTCCTTCCCACAGTCGTGTCAGCAGCCGTGGTCGGTGTCGTCACTGCTGTCATAACCTCTTCAATCCTCTCTTCAACAACCAGCGGAG
Organism: Pempheris klunzingeri; assembly: GCF_042242105.1. Classification (NCBI taxonomy): domain Eukaryota; kingdom Metazoa; phylum Chordata; class Actinopteri; order Acropomatiformes; family Pempheridae; genus Pempheris; species Pempheris klunzingeri. Next base: position 20,239,087 of record NC_092032.1, on the reverse strand, counting down.
CAGCTGGGGCCTCGTCTTCCTCCATGTCAGCCACCTCTGAGCACAAAAACAGTGTTTAGTTTAGCCTCAGATTGAAAAGGAAACATCACAGGTTATTGAATAAGAGTTAAAAGCTGACATAGACAAACCCACCCAGAGCTCCACAGAGAAGAGGAACAACATGTGTGTGTCGTACACAAACAGAAACAACTTGGTGGAAAACAAGGGGAGAAAAACTAAGAGACGAAGTGAAGGTCGAATGAATGCGCTGTAACAGAACACCTCTGCTCAGGATGAAGCTATACGACAGTCAGTTCATCCTCTCTTCCATCCTCCGCTGCAGAGTCGCTTAACATCCACAGACTGTATAAAAAGGTGGATGAAGCCTTAAACCTGCATCCTCTCTAGTGTCCAGCAGGGGGCGACTCCACTGGCTCCAAACAGAAGCCTGATTGGATGGAAGTCAATGAGGAAATGAGCCGACTTCTCTCCTGATTTATCAGCTCAGTGAACATTTCTGGTCTCAGTCTCTAGTTTACAGTCTTCTTCAGCACAGCAGGATGTTCATGTAGTCAATGATGGTTCCATAAAGCAGGATTTAGGGCAGGACCACCTCGTGACTAACCAATCAGAGGCAGGTCATGCCTAAACCTAACCAATCAGAGACAGGAAAAAAAAAAACTTGTGCGTGACTTCTAGCTCTAAAATCAAAATGGGAACAGCCGATAAACAAAGAGGGCGATTTTAGGAATGCTAAACTCAAGTTTTCAAAATTTGAAAAAGTTCAAGCAAGGCGACAGAATAAAAGCCGCTGAAACTAGAAAAACCACAACTGGAAGATAACACTCGTTTCTGGGAAACACCACTCGTTCGTGTTATCGAGCTCTACGCGTCAAGGTCACCTGGTCACCATGTTTAATGTCTTGGCCTTCCTCTCAGATTCTTTAAGGTCACGGTCACCCTATCGGCAACCACCTCTGGATGTCGGAGCGCCTTCAAAGTCGTAATCACGGTTTTCGGCACCTTTTAGCTTCCTTACAATCAGCCTCCCCCGTGTTCAACTCACCTTGTCCGATTTATGGTCGTCTCTTGGTTTTGTTTTCTTTTGGCTTCCTCTGTGTTCAGATCTCAAAACGCTTGCCTTCGCTGATGTGCTGATCACTCTATGCTTTCTCGTCAGCTTCTTTAAACTTTCCGTTCCTCCGATGTCGTGCTCTCCCTCTCGACGTCTTCCTCAACCTTTCGTCTTCTTGTTAGACCTCTAAACCCGTGAGCGACCGAACGACCACGACCATCCAGTCTCGTCTGTCTTCTGGGTGTCAGTTCGTTGGGTACTTCTTATCACTTTTAACTTCCACATTTAGCTCCCTACTCAAGACCTTATCGCCGCTGTGCCCTTCGTCTCAATCACAGTGCCAGCTGGGTACAGAGTGTGTGTGTGTGTGTGTGTGTGTGTGTGTGTGTGTGTGTGTGTGTGTGTGTGTGTGCAGGGGGGCTAAAACAAAGACTGGCACATTCTGTATGAATGTGTCACTGTTGTCTGTGTGTGTAGGCCGAAGGTTGAAGGTGAGTTCAGAAAATATCGTAAGCTGGAAGGAATGCACTATTTATTCTCACACACACACACACACACACACACACACACACACACAGATGTGCATGAACCCATGCCTGCAGGTGTCGTCCTGCTACTCACTGAAAACCTACAACCTGATCTTAAGTATTTTGTTCCAGCTTGAGACAAAGAGACGTTTAGTGTTTAGTGTTGTCCAACGACGCTCAGCCAGCAGCTCAGACACAAACATAAAGAAAACTCACGGCAGCTTGTGCAGAAGATGTTCATCTTCAGCTGGAGGGTTGAAGAAGAGTTCAAAACCCTCTAGTGCAGGAGAGATTCTATCTTTGCTGTGTTATGAACAGGTGTTCACAGTTCATTGTTGATTATTCCTAAAGAGAAATAAAGGGAGAAATCTTTCCATCGAGCCGAAGCTTCTCCTCGATTCACCGACATCCACTGTGTGTTTGTGATGTGTTTTCAGTCCAGAACCAGTTTGGGCTTTAGAGACTTTAGAGGCGTTCTTGTGATTTGTTAAGGAAGAGAACTGAGGTGTAACGTCCTTTTATACTGCAACGGCTGATGTGCAGATGAACTGGTGAAGGTAAATAAAGTGATGCAACAGGCTGCAGGACAGAAGAAGAATAGAAAAACTTCTGTCCTGTTTCATTCACACCATTTGTTGGCTTTTTTAGCTAATGTCAAGGTGGTGCTGCTTGTGCAATTGAATTTTCTGGACGATCTAAGCTAGTTTGTCAGATTTCGACTGGAGAGACTCACTGCTGGACTCTTTATTAGATTGTTTGTTCGCTTACACTTCTTGTTTATTTCAGTGAACTTTGTAAAGCACTGAGAGACACTCTGTTGTGATATTGAGCTATACAAAATAAATTGAATTGAATTGAACTGAATTGAATTGAACCCTCAGTGTGTTACCACAAAATGTGCTGTGCAGGACTTATTACGGCAGGAAAATAAACTGATCTCAACTCTCTGCTGGAACAATTGCAAAGCATATCTTTTGGAAGATCTATAATTTCTTGTCATTTATCATCTGTAATATATACAAATACTGAAATATCTGAGATATGAGCCGGGACAAGATTACATGTAGTGTTTCCATCGTGGCAGAAAACACA